>NC_092731.1:49385978-49395401 GCF_047496885.1 Scyliorhinus torazame
GGTTAGGGTTAGGGTTAGGGTTAGGGTTAGGGTTAGGGTTAGGGTTAGGGTTAGGGTTAGGGTTAGGGTTAGGGTTAGGGTTAGGGTTAGGGTTAGGGTTAGGGTTAGGGTTAGGGTTAGGGTTAGGGTTAGGGTTAGGGTTAGGGTTAGGGTTAGGGTTAGGGTTAGGGTTAGGGTTAGGGTTAGGGTTAGGGTTAGGGTTAGGGTTAGGGTTAGGGTTAGGGTTAGGGTTAGGGTTAGGGTTAGGGTTAGGGTTAGGGTTAGGGTTAGGGTTAGGGTTAGGGTTAGGGTTAGGGTTAGGGTTAGGGTTAGGGTTAGGGTTAGGGTTAGGGTTAGGGTTAGGGTTAGGGTTAGGGTTAGGGTTAGGGTTAGGGTTAGGGTTAGGGTTAGGGTTAGGGTTAGGGTTAGGGTTAGGGTTAGGGTTAGGGTTAGGGTTAGGGTTAGGGTTAGGGTTAGGGTTAGGGTTAGGGTTAGGGTTAGGGTTAGGGTTAGGGTTAGGGTTAGGGTTAGGGTTAGGGTTAGGGTTAGGGTTAGGGTTAGGGTTAGGGTTAGGGTTAGGGTTAGGGTTAGGGTTAGGGTTAGGGTTAGGGTTAGGGTTAGGGTTAGGGTTAGGGTTAGGGTTAGGGTTAGGGTTAGGGTTAGGGTTAGGGTTAGGGTTAGGGTTAGGGTTAGGGTTAGGGTTAGGGTTAGGGTTAGGGTTAGGGTTAGGGTTAGGGTTAGGGTTAGGGTTAGGGTTAGGGTTAGGGTTAGGGTTAGGGTTAGGGTTAGGGTTAGGGTTAGGGTTAGGGTTAGGGTTAGGGTTAGGGTTAGGGTTAGGGTTAGGGTTAGGGTTAGGGTTAGGGTTAGGGTTAGGGTTAGGGTTAGGGTTAGGGTTAGGGTTAGGGTTAGGGTTAGGGTTAGGGTTAGGGTTAGGGTTAGGGTTAGGGTTAGGGTTAGGGTTAGGGTTAGGGTTAGGGTTAGGGTTAGGGTTAGGGTTAGGGTTAGGGTTAGGGTTAGGGTTAGGGTTAGGGTTAGGGTTAGGGTTAGGGTTAGGGTTAGGGTTAGGGTTAGGGTTAGGGTTAGGGTTAGGGTTAGGGTTAGGGTTAGGGTTAGGGTTAGGGTTAGGGTTAGGGTTAGGGTTAGGGTTAGGGTTAGGGTTAGGGTTAGGGTTAGGGTTAGGGTTAGGGTTAGGGTTAGGGTTAGGGTTAGGGTTAGGGTTAGGGTTAGGGTTAGGGTTAGGGTTAGGGTTAGGGTTAGGGTTAGGGTTAGGGTTAGGGTTAGGGTTAGGGTTAGGGTTAGGGTTAGGGTTAGGGTTAGGGTTAGGGTTAGGGTTAGGGTTAGGGTTAGGGTTAGGGTTAGGGTTAGGGTTAGGGTTAGGGTTAGGGTTAGGGTTAGGGTTAGGGTTAGGGTTAGGGTTAGGGTTAGGGTTAGGGTTAGGGTTAGGGTTAGGGTTAGGGTTAGGGTTAGGGTTAGGGTTAGGGTTAGGGTTAGGGTTAGGGTTAGGGTTAGGGTTAGGGTTAGGGTTAGGGTTAGGGTTAGGGTTAGGGTTAGGGTTAGGGTTAGGGTTAGGGTTAGGGTTAGGGTTAGGGTTAGGGTTAGGGTTAGGGTTAGGGTTAGGGTTAGGGTTAGGGTTAGGGTTAGGGTTAGGGTTAGGGTTAGGGTTAGGGTTAGGGTTAGGGTTAGGGTTAGGGTTAGGGTTAGGGTTAGGGTTAGGGTTAGGGTTAGGGTTAGGGTTAGGGTTAGGGTTAGGGTTAGGGTTAGGGTTAGGGTTAGGGTTAGGGTTAGGGTTAGGGTTAGGGTTAGGGTTAGGGTTAGGGTTAGGGTTAGGGTTAGGGTTAGGGTTAGGGTTAGGGTTAGGGTTAGGGTTAGGGTTAGGGTTAGGGTTAGGGTTAGGGTTAGGGTTAGGGTTAGGGTTAGGGTTAGGGTTAGGGTTAGGGTTAGGGTTAGGGTTAGGGTTAGGGTTAGGGTTAGGGTTAGGGTTAGGGTTAGGGTTAGGGTTAGGGTTAGGGTTAGGGTTAGGGTTAGGGTTAGGGTTAGGGTTAGGGTTAGGGTTAGGGTTAGGGTTAGGGTTAGGGTTAGGGTTAGGGTTAGGGTTAGGGTTAGGGTTAGGGTTAGGGTTAGGGTTAGGGTTAGGGTTAGGGTTAGGGTTAGGGTTAGGGTTAGGGTTAGGGTTAGGGTTAGGGTTAGGGTTAGGGTTAGGGTTAGGGTTAGGGTTAGGGTTAGGGTTAGGGTTAGGGTTAGGGTTAGGGTTAGGGTTAGGGTTAGGGTTAGGGTTAGGGTTAGGGTTAGGGTTAGGGTTAGGGTTAGGGTTAGGGTTAGGGTTAGGGTTAGGGTTAGGGTTAGGGTTAGGGTTAGGGTTAGGGTTAGGGTTAGGGTTAGGGTTAGGGTTAGGGTTAGGGTTAGGGTTAGGGTTAGGGTTAGGGTTAGGGTTAGGGTTAGGGTTAGGGTTAGGGTTAGGGTTAGGGTTAGGGTTAGGGTTAGGGTTAGGGTTAGGGTTAGGGTTAGGGTTAGGGTTAGGGTTAGGGTTAGGGTTAGGGTTAGGGTTAGGGTTAGGGTTAGGGTTAGGGTTAGGGTTAGGGTTAGGGTTAGGGTTAGGGTTAGGGTTAGGGTTAGGGTTAGGGTTAGGGTTAGGGTTAGGGTTAGGGTTAGGGTTAGGGTTAGGGTTAGGGTTAGGGTTAGGGTTAGGGTTAGGGTTAGGGTTAGGGTTAGGGTTAGGGTTAGGGTTAGGGTTAGGGTTAGGGTTAGGGTTAGGGTTAGGGTTAGGGTTAGGGTTAGGGTTAGGGTTAGGGTTAGGGTTAGGGTTAGGGTTAGGGTTAGGGTTAGGGTTAGGGTTAGGGTTAGGGTTAGGGTTAGGGTTAGGGTTAGGGTTAGGGTTAGGGTTAGGGTTAGGGTTAGGGTTAGGGTTAGGGTTAGGGTTAGGGTTAGGGTTAGGGTTAGGGTTAGGGTTAGGGTTAGGGTTAGGGTTAGGGTTAGGGTTAGGGTTAGGGTTAGGGTTAGGGTTAGGGTTAGGGTTAGGGTTAGGGTTAGGGTTAGGGTTAGGGTTAGGGTTAGGGTTAGGGTTAGGGTTAGGGTTAGGGTTAGGGTTAGGGTTAGGGTTAGGGTTAGGGTTAGGGTTAGGGTTAGGGTTAGGGTTAGGGTTAGGGTTAGGGTTAGGGTTAGGGTTAGGGTTAGGGTTAGGGTTAGGGTTAGGGTTAGGGTTAGGGTTAGGGTTAGGGTTAGGGTTAGGGTTAGGGTTAGGGTTAGGGTTAGGGTTAGGGTTAGGGTTAGGGTTAGGGTTAGGGTTAGGGTTAGGGTTAGGGTTAGGGTTAGGGTTAGGGTTAGGGTTAGGGTTAGGGTTAGGGTTAGGGTTAGGGTTAGGGTTAGGGTTAGGGTTAGGGTTAGGGTTAGGGTTAGGGTTAGGGTTAGGGTTAGGGTTAGGGTTAGGGTTAGGGTTAGGGTTAGGGTTAGGGTTAGGGTTAGGGTTAGGGTTAGGGTTAGGGTTAGGGTTAGGGTTAGGGTTAGGGTTAGGGTTAGGGTTAGGGTTAGGGTTAGGGTTAGGGTTAGGGTTAGGGTTAGGGTTAGGGTTAGGGTTAGGGTTAGGGTTAGGGTTAGGGTTAGGGTTAGGGTTAGGGTTAGGGTTAGGGTTAGGGTTAGGGTTAGGGTTAGGGTTAGGGTTAGGGTTAGGGTTAGGGTTAGGGTTAGGGTTAGGGTTAGGGTTAGGGTTAGGGTTAGGGTTAGGGTTAGGGTTAGGGTTAGGGTTAGGGTTAGGGTTAGGGTTAGGGTTAGGGTTAGGGTTAGGGTTAGGGTTAGGGTTAGGGTTAGGGTTAGGGTTAGGGTTAGGGTTAGGGTTAGGGTTAGGGTTAGGGTTAGGGTTAGGGTTAGGGTTAGGGTTAGGGTTAGGGTTAGGGTTAGGGTTAGGGTTAGGGTTAGGGTTAGGGTTAGGGTTAGGGTTAGGGTTAGGGTTAGGGTTAGGGTTAGGGTTAGGGTTAGGGTTAGGGTTAGGGTTAGGGTTAGGGTTAGGGTTAGGGTTAGGGTTAGGGTTAGGGTTAGGGTTAGGGTTAGGGTTAGGGTTAGGGTTAGGGTTAGGGTTAGGGTTAGGGTTAGGGTTAGGGTTAGGGTTAGGGTTAGGGTTAGGGTTAGGGTTAGGGTTAGGGTTAGGGTTAGGGTTAGGGTTAGGGTTAGGGTTAGGGTTAGGGTTAGGGTTAGGGTTAGGGTTAGGGTTAGGGTTAGGGTTAGGGTTAGGGTTAGGGTTAGGGTTAGGGTTAGGGTTAGGGTTAGGGTTAGGGTTAGGGTTAGGGTTAGGGTTAGGGTTAGGGTTAGGGTTAGGGTTAGGGTTAGGGTTAGGGTTAGGGTTAGGGTTAGGGTTAGGGTTAGGGTTAGGGTTAGGGTTAGGGTTAGGGTTAGGGTTAGGGTTAGGGTTAGGGTTAGGGTTAGGGTTAGGGTTAGGGTTAGGGTTAGGGTTAGGGTTAGGGTTAGGGTTAGGGTTAGGGTTAGGGTTAGGGTTAGGGTTAGGGTTAGGGTTAGGGTTAGGGTTAGGGTTAGGGTTAGGGTTAGGGTTAGGGTTAGGGTTAGGGTTAGGGTTAGGGTTAGGGTTAGGGTTAGGGTTAGGGTTAGGGTTAGGGTTAGGGTTAGGGTTAGGGTTAGGGTTAGGGTTAGGGTTAGGGTTAGGGTTAGGGTTAGGGTTAGGGTTAGGGTTAGGGTTAGGGTTAGGGTTAGGGTTAGGGTTAGGGTTAGGGTTAGGGTTAGGGTTAGGGTTAGGGTTAGGGTTAGGGTTAGGGTTAGGGTTAGGGTTAGGGTTAGGGTTAGGGTTAGGGTTAGGGTTAGGGTTAGGGTTAGGGTTAGGGTTAGGGTTAGGGTTAGGGTTAGGGTTAGGGTTAGGGTTAGGGTTAGGGTTAGGGTTAGGGTTAGGGTTAGGGTTAGGGTTAGGGTTAGGGTTAGGGTTAGGGTTAGGGTTAGGGTTAGGGTTAGGGTTAGGGTTAGGGTTAGGGTTAGGGTTAGGGTTAGGGTTAGGGTTAGGGTTAGGGTTAGGGTTAGGGTTAGGGTTAGGGTTAGGGTTAGGGTTAGGGTTAGGGTTAGGGTTAGGGTTAGGGTTAGGGTTAGGGTTAGGGTTAGGGTTAGGGTTAGGGTTAGGGTTAGGGTTAGGGTTAGGGTTAGGGTTAGGGTTAGGGTTAGGGTTAGGGTTAGGGTTAGGGTTAGGGTTAGGGTTAGGGTTAGGGTTAGGGTTAGGGTTAGGGTTAGGGTTAGGGTTAGGGTTAGGGTTAGGGTTAGGGTTAGGGTTAGGGTTAGGGTTAGGGTTAGGGTTAGGGTTAGGGTTAGGGTTAGGGTTAGGGTTAGGGTTAGGGTTAGGGTTAGGGTTAGGGTTAGGGTTAGGGTTAGGGTTAGGGTTAGGGTTAGGGTTAGGGTTAGGGTTAGGGTTAGGGTTAGGGTTAGGGTTAGGGTTAGGGTTAGGGTTAGGGTTAGGGTTAGGGTTAGGGTTAGGGTTAGGGTTAGGGTTAGGGTTAGGGTTAGGGTTAGGGTTAGGGTTAGGGTTAGGGTTAGGGTTAGGGTTAGGGTTAGGGTTAGGGTTAGGGTTAGGGTTAGGGTTAGGGTTAGGGTTAGGGTTAGGGTTAGGGTTAGGGTTAGGGTTAGGGTTAGGGTTAGGGTTAGGGTTAGGGTTAGGGTTAGGGTTAGGGTTAGGGTTAGGGTTAGGGTTAGGGTTAGGGTTAGGGTTAGGGTTAGGGTTAGGGTTAGGGTTAGGGTTAGGGTTAGGGTTAGGGTTAGGGTTAGGGTTAGGGTTAGGGTTAGGGTTAGGGTTAGGGTTAGGGTTAGGGTTAGGGTTAGGGTTAGGGTTAGGGTTAGGGTTAGGGTTAGGGTTAGGGTTAGGGTTAGGGTTAGGGTTAGGGTTAGGGTTAGGGTTAGGGTTAGGGTTAGGGTTAGGGTTAGGGTTAGGGTTAGGGTTAGGGTTAGGGTTAGGGTTAGGGTTAGGGTTAGGGTTAGGGTTAGGGTTAGGGTTAGGGTTAGGGTTAGGGTTAGGGTTAGGGTTAGGGTTAGGGTTAGGGTTAGGGTTAGGGTTAGGGTTAGGGTTAGGGTTAGGGTTAGGGTTAGGGTTAGGGTTAGGGTTAGGGTTAGGGTTAGGGTTAGGGTTAGGGTTAGGGTTAGGGTTAGGGTTAGGGTTAGGGTTAGGGTTAGGGTTAGGGTTAGGGTTAGGGTTAGGGTTAGGGTTAGGGTTAGGGTTAGGGTTAGGGTTAGGGTTAGGGTTAGGGTTAGGGTTAGGGTTAGGGTTAGGGTTAGGGTTAGGGTTAGGGTTAGGGTTAGGGTTAGGGTTAGGGTTAGGGTTAGGGTTAGGGTTAGGGTTAGGGTTAGGGTTAGGGTTAGGGTTAGGGTTAGGGTTAGGGTTAGGGTTAGGGTTAGGGTTAGGGTTAGGGTTAGGGTTAGGGTTAGGGTTAGGGTTAGGGTTAGGGTTAGGGTTAGGGTTAGGGTTAGGGTTAGGGTTAGGGTTAGGGTTAGGGTTAGGGTTAGGGTTAGGGTTAGGGTTAGGGTTAGGGTTAGGGTTAGGGTTAGGGTTAGGGTTAGGGTTAGGGTTAGGGTTAGGGTTAGGGTTAGGGTTAGGGTTAGGGTTAGGGTTAGGGTTAGGGTTAGGGTTAGGGTTAGGGTTAGGGTTAGGGTTAGGGTTAGGGTTAGGGTTAGGGTTAGGGTTAGGGTTAGGGTTAGGGTTAGGGTTAGGGTTAGGGTTAGGGTTAGGGTTAGGGTTAGGGTTAGGGTTAGGGTTAGGGTTAGGGTTAGGGTTAGGGTTAGGGTTAGGGTTAGGGTTAGGGTTAGGGTTAGGGTTAGGGTTAGGGTTAGGGTTAGGGTTAGGGTTAGGGTTAGGGTTAGGGTTAGGGTTAGGGTTAGGGTTAGGGTTAGGGTTAGGGTTAGGGTTAGGGTTAGGGTTAGGGTTAGGGTTAGGGTTAGGGTTAGGGTTAGGGTTAGGGTTAGGGTTAGGGTTAGGGTTAGGGTTAGGGTTAGGGTTAGGGTTAGGGTTAGGGTTAGGGTTAGGGTTAGGGTTAGGGTTAGGGTTAGGGTTAGGGTTAGGGTTAGGGTTAGGGTTAGGGTTAGGGTTAGGGTTAGGGTTAGGGTTAGGGTTAGGGTTAGGGTTAGGGTTAGGGTTAGGGTTAGGGTTAGGGTTAGGGTTAGGGTTAGGGTTAGGGTTATGGGTTAGGGTTAGGGTTAGGGTTAGGGTTAGGGTTAGGGTTAGGGTTAGGGTTAGGGTTAGGGTTAGGGTTAGGGTTAGGGTTAGGGTTAGGGTTAGGGTTAGGGTTAGGGTTAGGGTTAGGGTTAGGGTTAGGGTTAGGGTTAGGGTTAGGGTTAGGGTTAGGGTTAGGGTTAGGGTTAGGGTTAGGGTTAGGGTTAGGGTTAGGGTTAGGGTTAGGGTTAGGGTTAGGGTTAGGGTTAGGGTTAGGGTTAGGGTTAGGGTTAGGGTTAGGGTTAGGGTTAGGGTTAGGGTTAGGGTTAGGGTTAGGGTTAGGGTTAGGGTTAGGGTTAGGGTTAGGGTTAGGGTTAGGGTTAGGGTTAGGGTTAGGGTTAGGGTTAGGGTTAGGGTTAGGGTTAGGGTTAGGGTTAGGGTTAGGGTTAGGGTTAGGGTTAGGGTTAGGGTTAGGGTTAGGGTTAGGGTTAGGGTTAGGGTTAGGGTTAGGGTTAGGGTTAGGGTTAGGGTTAGGGTTAGGGTTAGGGTTAGGGTTAGGGTTAGGGTTAGGGTTAGGGTTAGGGTTAGGGTTAGGGTTAGGGTTAGGGTTAGGGTTAGGGTTAGGGTTAGGGTTAGGGTTAGGGTTAGGGTTAGGGTTAGGGTTAGGGTTAGGGTTAGGGTTAGGGTTAGGGTTAGGGTTAGGGTTAGGGTTAGGGTTAGGGTTAGGGTTAGGGTTAGGGTTAGGGTTAGGGTTAGGGTTAGGGTTAGGGTTAGGGTTAGGGTTAGGGTTAGGGTTAGGGTTAGGGTTAGGGTTAGGGTTAGGGTTAGGGTTAGGGTTAGGGTTAGGGTTAGGGTTAGGGTTAGGGTTAGGGTTAGGGTTAGGGTTAGGGTTAGGGTTAGGGTTAGGGTTAGGGTTAGGGTTAGGGTTAGGGTTAGGGTTAGGGTTAGGGTTAGGGTTAGGGTTAGGGTTAGGGTTAGGGTTAGGGTTAGGGTTAGGGTTAGGGTTAGGGTTAGGGTTAGGGTTAGGGTTAGGGTTAGGGTTAGGGTTAGGGTTAGGGTTAGGGTTAGGGTTAGGGTTAGGGTTAGGGTTAGGGTTAGGGTTAGGGTTAGGGTTAGGGTTAGGGTTAGGGTTAGGGTTAGGGTTAGGGTTAGGGTTAGGGTTAGGGTTAGGGTTAGGGTTAGGGTTAGGGTTAGGGTTAGGGTTAGGGTTAGGGTTAGGGTTAGGGTTAGGGTTAGGGTTAGGGTTAGGGTTAGGGTTAGGGTTAGGGTTAGGGTTAGGGTTAGGGTTAGGGTTAGGGTTAGGGTTAGGGTTAGGGTTAGGGTTAGGGTTAGGGTTAGGGTTAGGGTTAGGGTTAGGGTTAGGGTTAGGGTTAGGGTTAGGGTTAGGGTTAGGGTTAGGGTTAGGGTTAGGGTTAGGGTTAGGGTTAGGGTTAGGGTTAGGGTTAGGGTTAGGGTTAGGGTTAGGGTTAGGGTTAGGGTTAGGGTTAGGGTTAGGGTTAGGGTTAGGGTTAGGGTTAGGGTTAGGGTTAGGGTTAGGGTTAGGGTTAGGGTTAGGGTTAGGGTTAGGGTTAGGGTTAGGGTTAGGGTTAGGGTTAGGGTTAGGGTTAGGGTTAGGGTTAGGGTTAGGGTTAGGGTTAGGGTTAGGGTTAGGGTTAGGGTTAGGGTTAGGGTTAGGGTTAGGGTTAGGGTTAGGGTTAGGGTTAGGGTTAGGGTTAGGGTTAGGGTTAGGGTTAGGGTTAGGGTTAGGGTTAGGGTTAGGGTTAGGGTTAGGGTTAGGGTTAGGGTTAGGGTTAGGGTTAGGGTTAGGGTTAGGGTTAGGGTTAGGGTTAGGGTTAGGGTTAGGGTTAGGGTTAGGGTTAGGGTTAGGGTTAGGGTTAGGGTTAGGGTTAGGGTTAGGGTTAGGGTTAGGGTTAGGGTTAGGGTTAGGGTTAGGGTTAGGGTTAGGGTTAGGGTTAGGGTTAGGGTTAGGGTTAGGGTTAGGGTTAGGGTTAGGGTTAGGGTTAGGGTTAGGGTTAGGGTTAGGGTTAGGGTTAGGGTTAGGGTTAGGGTTAGGGTTAGGGTTAGGGTTAGGGTTAGGGTTAGGGTTAGGGTTAGGGTTAGGGTTAGGGTTAGGGTTAGGGTTAGGGTTAGGGTTAGGGTTAGGGTTAGGGTTAGGGTTAGGGTTAGGGTTAGGGTTAGGGTTAGGGTTAGGGTTAGGGTTAGGGTTAGGGTTAGGGTTAGGGTTAGGGTTAGGGTTAGGGTTAGGGTTAGGGTTAGGGTTAGGGTTAGGGTTAGGGTTAGGGTTAGGGTTAGGGTTAGGGTTAGGGTTAGGGTTAGGGTTAGGG